>NW_026638971.1:0-44035 GCF_028554395.1 Pezoporus wallicus | reverse complement strand
AGCACGTCATGCCTAGGATGTAACTGAGAGTTACCCGAAAGGGCTAGGGGACTGTGGGGTTGGACGAGGTATCGGTCGGTGCTCAGTTTGAGACAAGGGGGAGCACAAAATTACAAAATGAAATAGATAAACCTTTAGAATCAGTTTGAAGTAGTGTTAAGTTTGATGGCTTTGTAACAGTAGCAATAGAAAATTACTGAGGTGCATGATACATAGAAAAAAAGTAGACTACAGCTAGAGAACATACTGAGAATTCTTGTACAAGATATAGTTGACATAGTTTTAAGAAAAACAGTCTAGAAGAACAGGACACAGGGATAAGGAGTATCTGGGAACGGCAGGTGTCCAGGATGGGCTACAGTTAAACTAACTGATAAGTAGGAGGACAGGAGGATTATTATGTCTCTGGTGCTAACAAACCAATTAAGCTGGTCTAAGCATCTACTGCGCGAGCTCCAAAGGCAGCCAGAAGTGATGAAGATTTTTGGAAGAAGTAAACGACCCTCAGAGACCATCACCACAATTCTGTACGCATGCGGGGAACTTTCTGGAAAATTATGTAATCCATATGCAGCCTCACGAATACGTATGTATGCCCAGTGGCTATATAAGGACGGCTTGTGTAGCAATACGGAGACACACATTAGGAGGAGCTATCCCCCATGTCTCCCGCCTCCGCAATAAAGAATAAGTGCTTGTCAGCTTGAAAACTTTGTTGGCAAGTTTGTTCCTGGAGTTTTCTCCCAATCAGATTGGGTGGGTTGGGGTGAGTTATTGGTCAGCTGGTGCTGAGGTGTTGTATTCTCTTCCCTTGTTATTTCCTTTATCATTATTATTATTGGTGGTAGCAGTAGTGATTTGTGTTATACCTTAGTTACTAAACTGCTCTTATCTCAACCCATGGGAGTTGTATTCTTTTCGATTCTCCTCTCTCTCCCTCCGGGAGTAGGGGGAGGGCAAGAAGTGGGAGAGTGAGTGAAAGAGCTGCCTGACTGGTTTTGACACCAGGAATGGGTGAGGCAAAGCCAGCCACGGCCCAGGGGCTCTGTAGGTCCCCCCAGGCAGTGAAAGCCCTAAAGCCAGAATTTGATCTGGAGGTGTTCCCTGCATCCATCCCAGGGATCTGGAGCTGCCCAAAACCCTGCAGACACCCCTTCATCCTTCAGCTCCCAACCCCAGCTGCATTTTATCATCAGTTTTACTAAAACTATTTTCTACAGGGGTATGAGAGAGAGACCACACGGACCATCAGGGACTTCAGAGTTGTTGCTAGGAAGCAAATTCTCCATTGGGTGTTAGGGTACTTCCACCCATGTATGGACTGTCTGCAATGAGCATCCCTCTCTATCCCTGTGTCCTAGACTTGGATCCCTCTGGCTGGGAGGTATCTGGAATATGGGGATGGCAGCACAGCCCTGTAGCCCATGGTGGGTCTGCAGTTGGAGATGCCACTCCTTTGAACTGGCTCTTCAGAAGCATGATTTAAAGCTTGTGAGCCTCTTCTGAAACAATTTTCAGCTTTTTTCATGATAATAGGAAAAAATCCCCAACCAAACCCTCCTCTTTACTCCTCATTTTTAAGGTAAAGGCTTCAGCCAGCTCCGTGGAGTGAAGATGCTCCATGGCCAATGGTCCTGGACAGGGGCTGCGCTGGCACAATCCATGCACTACAGCTCCCAACTACAACTGCACACTTGTGGCTTCTGTAAAGAAAGATGCTAAACAAACACACACACACACCATGCTTGCAAAACTAGTTCCCGTTCCTCTTTATTCACTACAGCATGGCAATATATAGCATACAGATACAAATCTGAGCTATGAAGCCAAACAGAGACCACATCAATCACAGTGACTGTTTTCAGTCACTTTAAATTCCATTCTATAAACAGTCACTCCCCAGGCAGTTTTCCAGACTGACCTTGCACCCATGCACACAAACGCTCCTTGGCTTTTCAAGACCCAGGTGCACTATCAGCAATTATTCTTCTTTAATCATCCACGCAGCAGGAGCAGAACAGCTTGCAGTTCCCACACACACTCTCCTCCTCCTTTTCTAATTATATTTCATTTCAAGATTATTGAGGAACAATTGCGCTACAAAAGATAGCTCCAGTCTGGCATTAAGGAGCATTTCTGCCCAAGTGCAGGTACAGAGCCCTGGCGCGATAATGGAGCTTACCGCAAGCACTCAGGAAAAGAGCTCCCATTACTTCAGCTAACACACTTACTTGCTTTGAGCACATCCTGAGTTTCTGAATCTCTTCCCTCCTCTCAAAAGCTCACATTTGTCAGGAGCATACCCAGGATGGTGCAGGGTATGCTAAGGGGAGGCTGAGCAGCATGGTTGTTGGACACACCTGTAGGATGCATGGCACTCCTTTCTCCATGTCCTAACAAAGCATTGCAATGCTGGAGACAAGCCAGGTCTTTGCAGGAGGCAGTGTAAAGGGAATGAGTACAGCAAAGTACAGTTTGAGAAGGGTGCAGAGCAGTGTTACAGCCTCACTCCCCCTCTCCCCTTCATTCCCCTCCTCTTCAGAGGAGGGAGCATCCCCATCCCAACCCCAGCAGGAGCTGGCCCCCTCAGCGTGGCCGCTGAGATCCTTTTGATTTGGACCCAGCTCTTTCATTGCTACCTCAGTCCCTGATCCCTTTGAACTGCTGCTGCTCTCTGCCTTGTGATTCTTTATCAAAGGCTGTCTTGAAACCCAGATAACCAGAGGGATGTGCAGCAAGGCTCCCAGCCCTACGTGTAACCACTCAGACACGCTGAGAAATGAGCCAGGGCCCAGCTCTCCTCTGCCTGCCTGGCTCTGCCAAGAGCCCTACCTAAGCTCATGATAACAGCAAGTGGGTCTCCCTGAGCCTGAACACTTGCTCACACATTAACAAATGACATGCACAACTGTGCCACACAGACATTACCCCTGGTAAAGTGCTGCACATAGAGACAACATGTCTATCTGAAATGTATGGTACTCAGAGGAGGCATGAGGTTTTTGGAGCTTGTCGTGGTTTAAGCTCAGACATAAATCAGCCATACAGTCTCTCTCTCACTCCCCCCCTTCTTCCCTCCCCTTGCTCCCGGAGGGATGGGGAGAAGAATCGAAAGAATGTAACTCCCATGGGTTGAGATAAGAACAGTCCAGTAACTAAGGTAGAATCATAGAATCATAGAATGGTTAGGGTTGGGTTAGGTATAACACAAATCACTACTGCTACCACCAATAACAATAATGATAAAGGAAATAACAAGGGAAGAGAATACAACTGCTCACCACCTGCCGACCGATAATACCCAGCCTGACCGAGCAGTGATCTAGCCCTTCCGGGTAACTCTCAGTTTACATCCTGGGCATAATATGCTGTGGTATGGAATACCCCTTTGGCTACTTTGGGTCAGGTGTCCTATCTCTGCTTCCTCCCGGCTTCCCCTCCTCCCTGGCAGAGCATGAGACTCAGAAAGTCCTTGGTCAGACTAAACATTTGAGCAGTAACTAAAAACATTGGTGTTATCAGCACTGTTCCCAGGCTGAAAGTCAAAAACACAGCGCTGCACCAGCTACTAAGAAGGAGAAGAAATGACTGCTACTGCTGAACCCAGGACAGAGCTGAATCTGGAATATATTTTTGCTAGTGGCTGGGCTTGTCAGCATTGTAGATGGACGAGCTGTTGTCACAAGCCTTATGACAGATGAGTTTGAATGTGAAAATCTGAAAAGGATCCAAAAACAAACCCACCTTCAAGCTCGTATGAGGTCTGGATTTGTCATCATCCCTCCTGTTCCCATGTAAAGGGATGAGTGAGGGCCAGGCTGTCCTTGAAGGCTCTGCACCAAGCAGGATGCACCCATGAGGAAAAGCACTTCCAGTCAGAGCAGAGGCAAATACAGACTTAATATGCCCTGTATGGTGATGGAAGAGGTTGGGGGACTTGGGGATGGCCATGATAGCAAGAGGCAAGCTCAGGCTGCAGTTTGCCTTCCCAAAAGGACGATGATGTTGGGTGGACAATGTACTATGTTAGTCTTGGTAGAGAAGTACAAATGGAATTGCATTAAGATTAAATAATCTTAATGCAATTAAGTGCTGCAGCTGAGTGCTGAGAAGCTGCAAAGCCAGCTATCACTGCCTTGCTTTGCAGCTGGAGAAACTGAGCCATGAGCAGGAAAGGACTTGTCTCAGATTGTCCTTCAAACCCATCTTATCCTGTCAATGCTTATGTCTACCACTCACCCTCTTGACTCTACCAGAGCCTTTTCACACCCTTGGGTACCACTACAGCCAACAATGCCAAGCAATAATGATTTATTATTATTGTTATTGATGCCTAGATAATACCCTGTCAGAATATAAATGTGCCTCCCCTTCCAGCATGAGAATGTCCTGCTTAATGAGGTTGTTTCTGGTACCTTCAGCTCTGACATATTGAATGTTAATGGTAGTGGGAGAGCTTCGGCTGCTCTGCTTCTTCAGAAGACAGGTCATTATAGCATCAGCCATCGTGGTACAAGTACTGCTCTTCCCTTCTCCTTTATTAAGATTTGCTTCTCTTCAATTCAATTAGCCACACACTGCACAGTTTGCTTCCATGGGAAGGATGGATGCCTCCATTATTACCTATTGACTCTGAAAAGGATGGGGGGGAAAATATACAATGCAGCCCAGGATAACTGAATGAAAATTTAATGAGCAATTGCAAGAATACGTTAAGAGAAATGCCAATTGATAGCAACCTGATTCCCATTTTTAACACAAAATGGACTCGCGCTGAAGAAGTCATTCCCCTCTGCCTGTGGCAGAAGGAAAAGGAAGGGCTAAAGCAGCCAGATACAGCTGAACCACCAGGGACTTGAGAGGCAGAATTCAATTAAGGCCATATAATCATTGCGCAGATGAATACCCGGCCTGTGTGCAACTGCCCTCTGACCACAGCAGAACATGGATGGAGGCTCACCTGCCTGTACTGCCTCTATTTCTCATGTAGGTTTAACTGTTTGGCACCAGGCAGCTGGTTAAGTGGTGGGTATGGGAAGCCCAGCCTCCCACAGCAAGGATGGAGATGGTCCTGCCACCTCTGAGGCTCTTGCATGAGCATCTCGACATGGGGGTCTAGCCCCCCATGCCCCACACACCTCCCACCCCAGAGATGCCAAGGACGGATGGCCTTCCTATATTGTAATTGCCTTCCTGGCTGATCTTGGATGCATCCTGGAGGGAGATTTTCAGTGGTGCTCCCATGGAGGTCACTGGAGCAGATCCAGATTTGGTCTTGCAGGTGAATCCTCAGTAAAATGGGTCAATAAAATAAATCTACCTGGGGTAGAGTTGGGGGTGCAGATCTCTGCCCACTGCCATTGGAAAGTGTTTTTCATCCTTTTTGATGAAAAAGCAGGAGGCTGCACAAAACCTGCACTTAATTAACTAAAACAGACCCATGTGGGGCTCTTGGCAAGCGGCACAGGAATCTCCCTGCCTGCAGTAGGGCATCCTCCTGCAAGTCAAAGTCCTACAAACTCAGGACCAGTTTTTCACTTTTGATTGCCATCTTTCCAAAAAGAAAGGCTTTGATCAGCTGTCCTGGCAGGAGAAGGAACCAGGCTTCCCCACGGCCATGGGACTGTCCCTGTGTCCCCAAATGAGCACTGCTGGAGGTCCTTTTGGACACGCTGATGCTCTCATGTGCACGTCCACCCTGCCCAACCTACAGACCATGCCCAGCTCACATCTGAGTATCACCATGCCCTGGGAAGCTTTGGTTTCACCCCAGATGCCACGAGGTGGGGGGATCCTTGTGCCCCTCCTGGGCACCCCCACCCTCCTGCAGCTGCCCTGCACAAAGCTCATTCTCTGCATCTTCCAGTGCTGCTCTGCAGCAGTAAATATTGCATTAGCTGTGGTGGGCCAGGACTCTGAGCCCTCCTCCAGCTTGGCAGGCTCCTCTTGGCCAGCTGGCAGAAGCAGCATGGATTGTGTGAGCTGGGCAAAGGGCAGAAAGCAGCCCGGAGGGGGGGGTGAGAAATGTGACTGCCAGGGCAGTGATGACTTATCTCCATCCTGCTTCCTAAGCCACGATGGGTGACAAAACCCTTGTGCAACATGTGGCTTTGGTGGAGTTAAAATTTTCCTCTTGGGGGAGGTGAGGGAGGAAATATAAAGTGAGTTTTTGGATTGAAGCATTTGGGAATCAAAGGAGAAAAAACTTCCAGTGTCAATCTTAAAAGTGCTTTTCCATTCCCAGGAGATGCTCTGGGTTTTGCCATCATGATTTGTGATTTTGAAACTTTCTGGAATTTGTTGTTTTTTTTTTTCTGCTTGCTGGGAAAGGTCACAGCTTCCTGGGCAGGAAAGGAGAGCTCTGCTTTCCGACATAGCCCTTTGCTCCCTGTCATTTGGGAGCCTGACTGCCTGAGCTCTCCCGCCATGGAGGTGCGGGGCAAAGATGAGAACCCAAGAAGAGACAGAGGCATTTATAGATCACAAACTAAATCTGCATGCAGAAACCGAAACCATTGGGATAAAATAAACCCAAGGTGGTCCTTCCAAAACTGCCTGGCTAAGTGAGTTCCCAGTCCTGACTCCAGTGTTTTCCTCTGTTCTGCGCACAACAGGCCTTTGTTAAATTTCACATCCTGAAAGAATTTAATAGCATTTTTATTTTTAATCTATCACATGTGTTTGGTTTGGACTAATCTGACAGGGCTCTGCTCACAAGCAGCTCTTTTCCAACATCACTAAATTTCTCATGACTTAACCTGTTGACAAGGATAAGACATGTTAGTCCCTCATTGCACAAGCATCAATACAAGGACTCCATAGCCCAGTGAGCAGATGGGATGGTCAGGGGTTTTTGCTGAGGATGGATGGAGAAGCAGAGCCCTGATTTGAAGGTGAAGCTGTTCTCCCTTTTTTGGAAGGTACTCCAGGGCTGCTCAGCAGCTTGTAGTGATTTTGCATAGATCTGTGCTTCTGCAAACCACACTGTCTTGCCCATAAAATGGGGTTTTGCTGGGGAGGAGCCATCATTCCTATCGCCCAGCAGAAGGACAGAGCTTGGGACTGTCTGAAGAAGCAGAACTAATGACCCTTAATTGACACAATTCAATTAAGCCCTGCAGCGGGGTACAGCCAGGCAATGAATCAGCCCATCCACCACCAGCCAAGAGCTGGTACATGGCCACAATACATTCAAGCATAGGCTTAACTTTAAGCCTGGGTTGAAGACTATCTCTGCTCAAAAAAACATTTGCTCCTGACATGATACATCCTCAGATCCTGTTGCTTTTCCCAGGCTCAGGTGGGAGGAAGGCTTGGGTGCTGCTCTGTACAGCAGGCATGAATTGCATCAGTGGCATTCCAAAAGGGATCTGAAGGTTCTGTGGTCACTCAGCCTCCCTTCAGGATTACGCATGCTGCAGATGCTCCTTTGAGCACATCTGGATCCTGTCATAATTTGGGCCATGAAGAAAACGCATCAACATGAGCTAACACCCCCATAAAGCACCTTTGTGTGATCCCTCAGAAGCGCCGGGTTCCCAATCTGGGGATTGCTGCTCTATTCAACTCCAGACCTTGTTTTGAATGTCAGATACATTTCATTTTGCTGCTCCAGAAGACATCTCTCTCCCCTCACTCATCCCCTTGTAGGAAGCAGGGGGCATGTACACAGGCTTAGAACTCCCTGCCTGCTGGGGGTGAGGAACCATCCCCAGAATAAGGCTGGATGGTGGCTTTCAAGGGACAATAGCACAGCAAGGAATTCCACTTCAGACACTTCTCACTCAAGAGAAGCTTGGCCAAGAAACCAACACCAAGGCTGTGGGGCTGCCAGCCCCAGCGCAGATGCAGCCAGGATGTGTGGCTGCCCCTTGGGTCACTTCTGCCCACCTGAATCTCCTGGGGGGTGTTTTTAACTGGGATTTTTTAAGGGGCACCACATTGCCCAGGGATCATTATTTCTACATGCAGGTGAATATTTGGGTTAAATCCAAGCTGCCAAACATCATTATCACAGCAGCTGGCTGCTGATGGAGGCTGTGAATAGACAGGGTGCACTTTATAAAAATAATTTTTTTTGAGCTGCTCAGTGGCAACTGAATTTTCCTCTTCCTTGTTGCTGAGGGCAGCCCAGGGTGCTGGGTGCAGGGGTGCCATGGCCACAGGAGGACACGGCTCTTCAGGAGCTTGCTGGGCTTGGTGGCCAGTTGGGTTTTGGAGCATCACAGTGAGTTGCCATCTCCAGCTACCAGGATCTAGAGGTCTCTGAAGCTTTGGTTTGGTCAAAACATGAAACCAAAGGCAGAATAAGCTGTTAAACAGAGAAGCTCCGTAAGCCTTTTGGGAGATCTGGAATGTCCTGCAGCAGTCACCTAGGAATAGCCAGAGGGTGCCCTGCATTTATTTATCTGCTTCCACAAAATGCCCAAGCATCTTGTGCCAAACCATCATGGTCCTCTTGTTAAATCAATATGTGCCCCAGCATGACAGGGTTTCAAGACCACCCAGTAGGTCAGATATGGGGTGGGTTTTGTGTTTGGTTTGTTTTTTTTTTGACACTGGAGTCAAAATGAATCATGCAACAAATCCAGGCTTTGTCACAGATTTTCAATAAAGCCCCAAACTGGAGGAAAATACTGCACTGGATGGAGTCCAAGGTGCCATGTTTCACATGGATCATGTTCAACTGATGGATTTATTTTGTCCCCTGGAAATGGATCCCTTCAAGCTGGCTCTTGGTCTGGGACAGCACAAACCCCAGCCACTCCTTGAGAATAAACTTGGCTGGATAAACTGTGAAGAACTGGGATACAAACTTCCCATTCACCAACTCTCCTGAAGAAGTTGTCAGGATAAAAGCTGTTGCCAAAGCCACTGTAACAAAGGCATCTCTCTCCAGCACACCAGAGCGGACAAGGATGAGCCCAGGGACAGGGCTGAGCCAGGGAGGAGACGGGAGTCATACGGCTGTCAAGTTTGCTGCATGGCCATAGGAAACTGCCTAGTGTAGTGCTAATCTCAGTGGGGAAATCTCTCAGTGTGGGGCTTTGGCCCTTTGCCTGCAGGAAAGGACAACAGTGCTTCTGCACGAGGGAGTTTCAAGGACAAACTAAGGCTCTGTTTGTAAAAGTAGACATTAGTACAGAGAGAGAAAGGACTGAAGAATTGCTGGTCAGAAACAGAGAGGGGACTGAGGCTGCTTTGTGCCTGGGCAGGCTTGCCCAGATCACACTTGGGACCTAATGCTGGGAACATCTTGTGAGCACATTGGGGAGAAATGAGTTGTTCTGTCTGGCTTGCTGTGAGACAAAATCCCACTCAGCCTTTATCCTGCTTTGCAAAGAAGATCTCCCATTCATACATGCAGCCCTGCACCCCTGTGCACCCCTGTGCACCCCTGTGTCCATGCACCCCCATGCCGGTGCACCCCCCCCACCAGCACTCACTTCTCACCAACACAGTGACTCCATGCCTGCTTTTTGTGGGTTGATTTTCCACATAAAACACTTTATTCAGACCAGATCACAAACTACTGCAGATCCAGGCCTGGCAGCACCCATTCTTAGAAGGAGAGGGTCATTCGCTGTTGTTCATATAAGCATGGAGCTGCCATACTCCATCCACCTGGGGCAGGAAGGTCCATGCAGGGCAGGAAGGTCCATGCAGGGCAGGAAGGGATGTGGTCTGGGGCAGGATGATGACAGGTCTCATTGGCTTTGCCCTCTGTTGTATATCAAATAATAACTTTCTCACCCAGGGAGAAGCATCCCTAAAGATATCCAGCCCACTGCTGCCATTCCTACTGTCGTGGGTTCAGCAAAAGGAGCAGGATGCTTTCAAGGTCATCAAAACGATATTCAAGATCTTTAACTTTTCCAGAATCTACTCCTACTGTAAATAGCCTGGTGGGGGAGCGGAGGGTGTGAGGGAATATCTCCTCCATAGGCTGACCTCTCAAGGGAAGGAAAAAGAAAGATGTGTAATTGTTAAAAATTCCCATTACATTCCCCCCATAGTATAGAGGTGATGACCACACTGAGAACACATACCAGCCCAGTTTCATGATCAATGACTCTATTGTATTACAAGTCATTACCATGAAGAACAGTGAAACATGAACCTTAGCACAGGCCCCAAAGCTGATAAACATTAAAACAGCAAATACTAGCTGCAAGTAAGGTATAACATGCTGATACTCTGAGTTCAACTCCAAGAGCAAATAAGTCAACATTGTAATAAGTGACTATTAATCTGAAACAATGAATGCTTATCACAAATGTGGTTAGACACACTCTGGTCAGATCTGTCATTATCTCAACCCTTTGTGCCCCACCTTGGGCTCCACAAAGAACTGTTGTGGTTTAAGCTCAGCCCGTAACTGAGACCCATGCAGCTTCTCCCTCAGTCCTCCTTCCCCTCCCCACTCCCGGAGGGATAGGGAGGAAAACTGAAAGAATGTAAATCCCACGGGTTGAGATAAGAACAGTCCAGTCACTAAGGTATAATACAAAACCACTACTGGTACCACCAATAATAATAATGATAAGTGAAATAACATGGGGAGAGAATATAATTGCTCACCATCAGCCAACTGATACCCAGCCCAACCCAAGCAGCAATCTGGACCTTCTGTTCAACTTCCCCCAGTTTATATACTGGGCATGACATGCTGTGGTATGGAATACCCCTTTGGCTACTTTGGATCAGGTGTCCTGTCTCTGCTTCCTTCTGGCTCCCCCTCCTCACTGGCAGAGCATGAGAATGAAAAGTCCTTGATCAGAGTAAACATTACTTAGCAACAACTAAAATGCTGGGGAGGGAACGCTTAGGATGCTGGGAAGGGACTCTTCATTAGGAACCGTAGTGATAGGACAAGGGGTAACGGGTTAAAACTTAAACAGGGGAAGTTTAGATTGAATATAAGGAAAAAGTTCTTTACTGTAAGGGTGGTGAGGCACTGGAATGGGTTGCCCAGGGAAGTCGTGAATGATCCATCCCTGATGGTGTTCAAGGCTAGATTGGACAGAGCCTTGGGTGACATGGTTTAGTGTGAAGTATCTCTGCCCATGGCAGGGGGGTTGGAACTAGATGATCTTAAGGTCCTTTCCAACCCTAACTATTCTAAAAACATTGGTGTGTTATCAGTGTTGTTCTCAGGCTAAAGTTGAAAACAGCACCGCACCATCTACTAAGAAGAAGAAAAATGACTGCTACAGCTGAATCCAGGACACCTACCATATAATTCCTGTTCCGCGAGTGGAGACTGCTCAGGTGTGTCCTCATCGGCACAGCATCCCATGGAGAAAGTATGGGATCCAGATGCAAGGAGTAGGACTGCCCTGTGGAGATGGGCTTGGGGGTGTTGGCTGATGAGAAACAGAGCGCAATCTGGCTTCAGTGTGCGCTCACAGCCCAGAAACTAACCGTATCCTGGGCTGCATCAAAAGAAGCGTGACCAGCAGGTTGAAGGAGATCCTGCCCCTCTACTCTGCTCTCGTGAGACCTCACTTGGAGTACTGTGTACAGTTCTGATGTCCTCAACATAAGAAGGATATAGAGATGTTGGAGCAAGTCCAGAAGTGGGCCACAAGGATGATAAGGGGGCTGGAGTACCTTCCATACAAAGACAGGCTGAGAAAGTTGGGGCTATTCAGCCTGGAGAAGAGAAGCTGCATGGAGACCTCATAGCATCCTTCCAGTATCTGAAGGGGCCTACAGGGATGCTGGAGATGTTCTCTTCATTAAGGACTGTAGTGATAGGACAAGGAGCAATGGGTTTAAACTTAATCAGGGGAAGTTTAGGTTAGATATAAGAAAGTTCTTTATTGTGAGGGTAGTGAGGCACTGGAATGGGTTGCCCAGGGAATCTGTGAATGCTGCTTCCCTGGTGTTGTTCAAGGCCAGGTTGGAGAGAGTCTTGGGTGGCATGGTTTAGTGTGAGGTGACCCTGCCCATGGCAGGGGGGTTGGAACTAGATGATCTTAAGGTCCTTTCCAGCCCTAACCATTCTATGATTCTGTGATTCTATGATTTGGTTTTCTTTAAATATAAGGCATACAAAAAAGTCCAAGGAGAAACTATTTACTGCTTTTAATGAAAATAATATGTTGCCTTGAATAAGGATGTTAACTAAAAGGCACCCATTGCTGTTTATCACTGGCTGAGTCTCTGGCAGCAGTAAAGAGAGAAATGAGTCAGGGAGATCATGCCAAAACCTCCCCCCAGGGAAGGTGGATGGTGCCAGGAGCAGGATGTGGGGCCAAAGCATTCCTGCTCCTCTGCTTGGAGCAGCTCCGAAAATAAACTCCTGTGAAAGCTGAGCCTGGCAAGCCATGTTACTGGAAAAGGGGGACTAAAGCTTACAGTGCAGCCCACCAGCCAGCCCAGTCCCACACAGTACATGGGTGTAGGCAAATCCAGCCCCTGCTCCCCTGTTTACTTAATAATTTCACACAATAGCATCCTTTATATAGATAGATTTTTTGTTTTTCTTCTCCTTGTTATGCATCAGACCACTATGCAGACAAAGAGGCACCGTGTGCATAAAAACTTGCTCTATCTTGCGTAGAGGCAGCAAATTTAAAAGCAAAATTGAATTCTTAAGGCCCCATGGAAAATCACCGAACCTGCCATGCAAGGTCTGCTGGCACAAAGGTGGGGACACTAACTAAAAAACCCTGGGTACATGCTATGTACATGCTATGCATGTCAGCTTGTGAAGGAAGCATCCCACTCTCTTCTCTCTTGCTGGTAGTTCCCCAGTGTGCTGGCTTGCTGGGTTTCTGCTCATGCCCCATTTCTGGCCCAGCATGGCACCTCCTCCTTCCACATCCCCTCTGGGGGGGTTGGAGGGTTTGGAAGGTGATTTTTTCCTCCAGCCCTCAGCAACTCTTGAGCACTGTCCTCACCTTTCTCCTCCAAAAAACTGTTCTAATGAACAGTGGAGGGTCAAACAGTGCTCCTGACACAAGACGCGGACTCTACTCCCATCCCTCAAAGAGCTTTGATTTCCTTTCAACCCTCCCTTTCCCCCACCTTGTACAACCCACTTAGGCACCAAAAAAATCCCAAATTCCACTGTGGGAAGGGGGTGTTTGAATGCAGAACTGGGCTCCTCAGCTGCCTGCAGAAGGGCTCACATCCCCACACACAACCTAGCTCTCCAGGAACATGGGCTGAAGCTGAGGACAACAAAATCTATAGAGAAAATACATTTGGCCTGCTTTACTAAGCAATAATCCATTAAGAGCACTTCTGTAGGCTTTGGCCTACTTAATACAGATCTTGGGGCTAAAAGCAATGTCAAAGCCAAGATCAACCCATTACTGGAGGTAATTCCTATAATTTTCTATTTGATTATTGATATAAGATGTTCAGAAGCCTTCAGGGGCTTTTGAAGTATCTGAGCTTTTTTCTGCTCTTCCTTTTGGTATTAACTCTCACACAGCCCATCCATAGCCACTGTTTTTTGGGGGTACCCTGTGTTCCCCCTCATGCACAGGGGATTTAGGGACAGTCAGGGATATGCCCAATGTAACTGTGCAGAGGTGGAGCTTGGGATACACACTGTCAAATAGAATAGAATAGAATAGAATAGAATAGAATAGAATAGGAGTTGGAAAGGACCTTAAGATCATATAGTTCCAACCCCCCTGCCATGGGCAGGGACACCTAACACTAAACCATGTCACCCAAGGCTTCATCCAACCTGGCCTTGAACACCGCCAGGGATGGAGCATTCACACCTTCTTTGGACAACCCATTCCAGTGCCTCACCATCCTTACAGTAAAGAACTTACTCCTAATATCCAATCTAAACTTCCCCTGTTTAAGTTTTAACCCATTACCCCTTGCCCTGTCACTACAGTCCCTAATGAAGAGTCCCTTCCCAGCATCCTAAGCATTCCCTCCCCAGCATTTTAGTTGTTGCTAAGTAATGTCTACTCTGATCAAGGACTTTTCATTCTCATGCTCCGCCAGTGCGGAGGGGGCTGCTATGAGGTCTCCACACAGCCTTCTCTTCTCCAGGCTGAACAGCCCCAACTTTCTCAGCCTGTCATCTTCATATGGGAGGTTCTCCAGTCCCCTGATCATCCTCGTGACCCTCCTCTGGACTTGTTCCAACAGTTCCATGTCCTTCTTATGCTGAGGACACCAGAACTGTACACAATACTCCAGGTGAGGTCTCACAAGAGCAGAGTAGAGGGGCAGGGTCACCTCCTTTGACCTGCTAGTCACGCTCCTTTTGATGCAGCCCAGGATACGATTGGCTTTCTGGGCTGTAAGCACACACTGCCGGCTCATGTTCATTTTCTCATCAACCAACACTCCCAAGTCTGTTCTGAATCTCTTCTTTGCCTCTGCAGGGCTGTTCTGAATCTCTTCTTTGCCCAACCTGTAGCTGTGACTGGGATTGTTCCGACCCAGGTATAGGACCTTGCATTTGGCATGGTTAAACTTCATGAGGTTGTTTATTCATGTATTTGTCAAAGGTGCCTCCCTGAGATCCCAGTAAACAGCATCAAGATCCACCTCTCCTCTACAGAGACCTCCTGGGGCAGATCCTCATCCCCATAAGGCTTGTGGCAGGGATGGCCACATTACCCCAGTCTATGGCAGTGGGATGCCCAAGTCCTGCCCATCGGGTGGCAAGTTTGTGTAAATGGGGAAGAGAAGAGCAAGAGCAGCCGTTCACCTGTACTGATACCATTCCTTGCCAGGCTCCCACACATCAAACAGCCTGTGTGGGTTACTCAAAGGAGGCCAGAAGCCTTCGCAGGGCTGGCCTTACAGCCTGCCGCTGGGAACGCGGAAAACAAATGCAGTGAAATATTTGGTTAGAAAATGGTTTGGGTTTTCTTTCCTTTTTTTTCTCTATTTTTCCCAGGTCTGCAAGCCAGGGATGAGTCATCTCCAGCTTTCATGAATGAGAGATCTAAAGCACTTTAGAAAAAATGAAAAAGAGACAAACCAAAACACATCACAGTTAGGTTTCACAAGACATAGCTGTTCTGGGCTGCGATGCAACCAGGTCTCTTTTTCCAAGTCACGCACACAGGTTTTTTCTTCTGTGATCCTCTCCCAGGCTGGCAGAGCTGCTCCATGCGCACCCTCAGACACTCCAGGGACCTCTTGCCCCATACATCTGAGAGCACATAACATCACAATGCAGCAAGCAGAACTTCTTGCCTTGTTTTGCTCCTCTCCAGCATGAAACAAGGCAGTTGCTCTTCTTAACAAGCAGCCATTGCGATCAGCTGCCCAGCAAGGCAACTGTGTTGCTGTGCATTAGCAGCCAAAGCACCAAGTGGTTTAGGAGCTGGTTGGTGCACCATAGCAACACACACTGGTGGACAAACACAGCTCACCTTATACTCTGGTTTAGTCCTTGCTGTGGAAAGGCATCCGTATTCATGCAAGGAAGGTTCAGGTCTTATTTGTTTCACTCATGGGAAGGGGGTGAGATGCAGCCATGGGGATTTCTGATATGAAACAGCAATCAATCTTAAAATAGACGTGGACTTGCATGAGGAAGTCCAGAGGAGGCCATGAATATGCTCCGAGGGCTGGAGAACATCTCCTATTGAGACAGGCTGAGATAGCTGGGATTGTTCAGCTTGGAAATGAAAAGGATCAGGGGAGACCTTATAACAGTCTTCCAGTACCTAAAGAGGGTGTCATGGTTTAAGCCCAGACAGTAACTCAGAACCATGCAGCCGCTTGATCACTCCCCGCTTTCTTCCTTCACCCACTCCTGAAGGGATGGGGAGGAGAGTTGAAAGAATGTAAATCTCACAGTTTGAGATAAGAACAGTCCAGTCACTAAGGTATAATACAAAACCACTAATGCTACCACCAATAATAATAATGATAAGGGGAATAACATGGGGAGAGAATACAATTGCTCACTGTCAGCTGACCGATACCCAACCGAACCCGAGAAGCAATCTGGGCCTTCTGGGCAACTCCCCCCAGTTTATATACTGGGCATGACATGCTGTGGTATGGAATACCCCTTTGGCTACTTTGGGTCAGGTGTCCTGTCTCTGCTTCCTCCTGGCTTCCCCTCCTCACTGGCAGAGCATGAGAATGAAAAAGTCCTTGATCGGAGTAAACATTACTTAGCAACAACTAAAAACATTGGTGTTATCAATATTGGTCTCAGGCTGAAAGTCAAAAACAGAGCACTGCACCAGCTACAAAGAAGGAGAAAAAATGACTGCTATTGATGAACCCAGGACAGGGGGCCAACAAGAAATCTGGAGAGGAGTGTTTAACAGGGGCCTGTAGGGACAGAACAAGGGGAAATGGCTTTAAACTGACAGAGAGGAGATTTTAGTTTAGACATTAGGAAAAAATTCTTCCCTCTGAGGGTGGTGAGGCACTGGCACAGGTTACCCAGAGAAGCTGTGGCTACCCCATCCCTGGCAGTGTTCAAGGCCAGGTTGGATGGGGCTTGGAGCAACCGGGTCTAGTGGAAGGTGTCCCTGCCCATGACAAGGGGGTTGGAACTAGATCATAGAATCATAGAATTGTTAGGGTTGGAAAGGACCATAAAATCATCTAGTCCCTTCCAACCCAAACCAGTCTGTCATTCTATGGTTTATTCAGGAGTAAAACCCATCCAGAATCCAGGGCACACTGTGCAGCACAAGCACAGTCAGCACTGTCTGCCTGCTCTGGGAATGCTCGGGTAGAAAATGCACCAGTGAGAGGCTCTGGGGCTTGCTGCTAAGACTGCAAAGGCAGGCAGTTGTGAGGAGCATGCATGAGGACAATGGAGCAAAGGGCAGAGCTGTTTTCTCCTGCAACAGCTAAACCCAGGCAGCTCCATATCCAGAGTTGCTGGGTTCTTCTTCCTTTCCTTAACACATAAAGAGAGCTCAATATCCTAGTCCACTCCATTTCCCCACCTGCCCTCCAAACCCAGTGTATTGGATGGAAATCATGACTAAGAGGCATAACAAAGTATGTGTATTTGGTAGAGTATACATGTTTATGTATATAACATATATGTATATATGTTTAGCTGCTCCAGCCAACAAGTCAGCTTCATTTGGAGCTTGGGTCAGATGCCTCTATACAAATGCCCATAGTATGGGGAATAAACAAGAGGAATTAGAGATGTGTGCAGAGCTACACCAATATGATATCATTGGCATCACAGAAACATGGTGGGATGGCTCCTATGACTGGAGAATGGGAATGTAAGGTTACAGGCTTTTTAGAAAAGACAGGCCAGGCAGATGGGGAGGGGGAGTAGCTGTTTATATGAGTGATAGGCTGGAGAGTATCGAACTCTGTCTGGGGACAGGTGATCAATCAACAGAGAGTTCGCGGGTCAGGGTCAAAGGGAGAACAGCTATGGGGGACATTACTGTAGGGATCTGTTACGGACCACCTGATCAGAAGGACTCTGTGGATGAAGCGCTTCAATAGACAGGAGAATCCTCACTTCCTATTGCAAGTAATGGAGGAGCCAACAAGGAGAGGTGCCATGCTTGACCTCATGCTCACCAACAGGGAAGGGCTGGTTGGAAATGTGATGCTCCAGGGAACCCTTAGCTGCAGCAATCATGAAATGGTTGAATTTGAGATCCTCAGGACAGTGAGAAGAGCATGCAGCAAGCTCACTGTCCTGGACTTCAAGAGAGCAGACTTTGGCCTCTTCAGGAACCTGCTTAGTGAGGTTCCATGGGAAAAAGCCCTAAGGAGCAGGGGGGGCCAAGACTGTTGGTTGATATTAAAGGATCACCTGCTACAAGCTCAGGAGTGTTGCATCCTGACTAGAAGGAAATGTTGCAGGAGGGCCAGGAGACCTCCATGGATAGATAAGGAGCTGCTGAGGAAACTTAGAGAGGAAAAAAAAAAGCTCATAAAAGGTGGAAGGGAGGACAGGTGGCCTGCGAAGAATACAGGGATGTTGTCTGGGAAGCTAGGGACCAGGTCAGGAAAACTAAGGCCCAGTTAGAATTGAGACTGACCACAGGTGTGAAAGATAATAGGAAAGGCTTCTATAGGTATGCAGCAAATAAAAGACAGACTAGGGACAATGTGGGCCCTCTCGAGAAGCTATCAGGAGAACTGGCTACCCTGGATTTGGAGAAGGCTGAGGTTCTGAATGACTTCTTTGCCTCAGTCTTCACTGGCAAAGGCTCTGACTGCACCACCCAAGTCTTGGAAGGCAGATGCAGGGACTGTGAGAATGAAGACCTTGGGCCCACTGTAGGAGAGGATCTGGTTTGAGACCATCTTAAGAACCTCAACATGCACAAGTCCATGGGACCTGATGAAATCCATCCGCAGGTCCTGAAGGAGCTGGCGAACGAAGTTGCTAAGCCAATGTCCATCATATTTGAAAAATCATGGCAGTCAGGTGAAGATCCTGATGACTGGAAAAAAAGGAAATATAACCCCCATTTTCAAGAAGGGGAAAATAGAAGACCCAGGGAATTACAGACCAGTCAGTCTCACCTCTGTGCCTGGCAAAATCTTGGAGCAGATTCTCCTGGTAGGCCTGCTAAGGCACATGAAAAACAAGGTGCTTGGTGACAGCCATCATGGCTCCACTAAGGGGAAATCCTGCCTCACCAATCTGGTGGCCTTCTATGATGGGGCTACGGAATTGATGGACAGGGGTAGAGCAGTTGACCTGGAATTGTGCAAAGTGTTTGACACTGTCTCACACAACATCCTTGTTTCTAAACTGGAGGGACATCAATTTGATGGTTGGACCACCCGGTGAATAAAGAATTGGCTGGATGGCCGCATGCAAAGAGTTGTGGTCAGCGGCTCAGTGTCCAGCTGGAAAACAGTATTGAGTTGTGTCCCTCAGGGGTCGGTGTTGGGACCAATCCTGTTCAACATCTTTGTCGGCGACACAGACAGTGGGATTGAGTGCACCCTCAGCAAGTTTGGTGATGACACCAAGCTGTGTGGTTTGGTTGATATGCTGGAGAGAAGGGATGCCATCCAGAGGGGCCTTGACACGCTTGAGAGGTTGGCCAATTCCAACCTCATGAAGTTCAACAAAGCCAAGTGCAAGGTCCTACACCTGGATTGGGGCAATCCCAGGCACAGCTACAGGCTGGGCAGAGAAGAGATTCAGAGCAGCCCTGCAGAGAAGGACTTCGGAGTGTTGGTTGATGAGGAATTTAACATGAGCCAGCAGTGTGCATTTGCAGCCCAGAAAGCCAAGCGCATTGTTACCATAAAAGTCAGTTGGAGAAACTCTCTAAGACTCAGTTTGGAGTTCTAGAAAGCAGGCATTCTTTATTGCAGCGCTGAGCGCAAATGTGAGTGCACCCGATACTTGCTGACAGCAGCTGTATATTTAGTATACTCATCCATACTCAGTTTTTCTAGGAACTAATTATAATATTTGCATCCTAATTATGCATGCGCTTTCTTGGTGAGTGGGGGTCTTCAGTGTTCATCAGTCGTTTTACACACTCTGTTTACTGAATGACCTCAGTGCTTGTACATGCTTGCAAGGTCCTAGTGCCAAGTCAGCAGTTGGTATGTCCTTGCTTCTGTTCTGTTGCAGTCTCGCTCCATGCTGGGCGCCACTCTGCTTTCTTGAAGGCTAGCATCCTTGGTCTTATTTAAGGTTACAGTATCCTGGGCTACATCAAAAGAAGCATGAACAGCAGGTCAAAGAAGGCGAACCTGCCCCTCTAATCTACTCTCGTAAGACCTCACTTGGAGTATTGTGTACAGTTCTGGTGTCCTCAACATAAGAAGGACATGGATATGTTGGAGAAAGTCCAGAGGAGGGCCACGAGGATGATAAGGGGGCTGGAGCATCTCCTGTATGAAGATGGGCTGAGAAAGTTGGTGCTGTTCAGCCCGGAGAAGAGAAGGCTGCATGGAGACCTCAGAGCAGCCATTCCGGATCTGAAGGAGGCCTACAGGGATGCTGGAGTGGTTCTCTTCATTAAGGACTAGTGATAGGACAAGGAGCAATGGGTTTAAACTTAATCAGGGGAAGTTTAGGTTAGATATAAGAATGGATGGAGTCTTGGGTGACATGGTTTAGTGCGAGGTGTCCCTGCCCATGGCAGAGGGGTTGGAACTAGATGATCTTAAGGTCCTTTGCAACCATAACTATTCTATGATTCTATGATTCTACGATTCTATGTTCATTGTGACTGTCAAAAAGAGTCAGGAAAACATAGTTGTGCAGCTGTTCTATGACCTTCATACTTAGTCACACTGGGCCTCTCGTGTGTCTCCGTCATGATCAGGAATCATAGGACTGAATGTAATGGATGGAAATCTAGCTGAGAGTTGATTCCCTCTCATGACTGAGTGTCTTGGATTCAGCTATAGCAGTCATTTTTCTCCTTTGTAGGTGGTGCAGTGCTGTGTTTTTGACTTTCAGCCTGGGAACAACACTGATAACACTGATGTTTTTAGTTGTTGCTAAGTAATGTTTACTTTTTATGCAGCTGAGTGGGAACATAAGCTACATCTCAGTTTTCCTGCCTCTTCTCTCAGGATTTAGGGTATTCTTGTAACTGTCTCTAATACGTTTTCTTAAGCCTTTGAAGGGAAAGCAGGATGGAAAAAAATATGAATACTTTGTAGAACTGCTTATGAAGTTGTGAATTTTAGTCTCCTTTTAATTTTTTGACAGTCATGTGTTCCCTGGCTACACATGTTTTCCTACAGAGCAAAGCATAATCAGCTTTGCATCCTGTATTGCCATGAGAACTTCCTCTTTCTGTTCAAAGGCAGTGTCATATTCATGCACACCTCTTCTTTGACTGTGTTTTGAATGTAGCTTCTTGCACTTCATAACTTGTGATCCAGTTTTCTCACTTGGTTGTGGCAATGTTGCTTTCCTTGGAGGAAAGCTCTTGTTTGTTATTGAATACCAGTGTTTGAGAAACAAAGTGGAGGAGGATGGTGCTTTCAAACTAAGGGCAGCAGCCTGTTTAACAGCCTGCCTCTGTGCTTGGGATTGCAGCTGTACACAATTTTGCCTACATAAGATTAAAAAAGGTGGATTACAGGCAGCTTCTGAGAAAAATGTGCAGACTTGACTTTCGGAGCACTTTGCATGACTTTCATGTGAAGTAGAGTGAAAGCTGGTGTGCAGGTAGCAGCTGTGGGAGCAAGAAGCTTCCAGGCAGTGAGTTCAATTGCTGCACAGTGCTCCTGGGCTTTTGTTAGATGTTTGCAGACAATCACGTTGTTCCTAAATGCAGTGTTGGTGATAAATGCTGGGGAACAGACCCACAGGAAAGCACTGTTAGGACTTTGTTCCCCTGTGCCTGGGTGGGGACAGTAGTGGTGTGTGGCTTGGATTCTGAGCTCTGGTTACCTGAGGACCAGACTGACACAACTACCTTTAATTTCTGCATGCCCCAAAGTAATTCAGGGGCTGTAACTAATTGAATCCAAAATTACTAGGGTATTTTTTTAGTGGACAGAAAGTGGAGGCTTTTACCAGCTTTGTGGTTCTTGAGGAATTTGTTTCCTGGAGATGCTTTCAGGTATCTGTGGCTTTTTCTATGGGAGATCAAACTCCAGTCATGTACATCTTGGGGGAGAAAACCTACTGAAATTCAGCCTTTTGCAACCATGTGGTGGGTGATGCACCTTGAAACAGGGAGACTTGGACCTTAAAGCTCTGCTCTTACACTGAAGTGCTTGAATTAATATTTTCTGTTAAGAACAATTTCCCTGGTTTTTGTGTTGTCTGCTCTTAGCTGAGCAATGCCCAGCTTATGTCTCTCCTTTGGCAGAGAGAAACAGGTCTGCCATGACAACTTACTAATTGGGAAAGAGCTTCAAAGTAATGGTTGGTTAAGCTTGTTTTCTCCTCTGTAATGATCTGCAAGCCTTACCTTGGAGGTGATGGACTATGCTGCCTGCAGGCAGATCTGTCAGGAAAGTAACCCTTCAGTGCCATTGTGAGTTGTCTTCAGCATACTTTCATCCAGACAGGTGACTAGTGAAGCTGAAGGTGTGAATCCCTTGAATCTGTACTTGGCTTTTACTGGAGGCAGAAGCCTAAGCTGGGTGGCCAAACATAACCCTTCCTGACCCTAAAACAGTAGCATGAAGAGTGCACCTGGTTTTCATCTCTGGAAATTAATGTTTCTTCAGGTTCCTGCCAGATGAAGACATTAAAGGGTAAAACTCTGAAATGGCAGTAGACTCTTTATGAGAGCAGAAAAGAGCCATTAAGATACCATAGTGGAAAATGAGTGCATTGCCAAACTGAGAGCAGATGTGATAGAGGCTGGGATCCAACACTGTAGGAAATCACTGTGCACATTGCAAAACAAGAACAGATCCTGAATTGTAGTTGTTTCTCATATAGAGGCAAACCAAAGAAAAAACAGGTGAACAACTTGGTTTTACCAAAAAAATGACCATAAATATGAAAGATGTGAAAATCAAATCTGAAAAGACAATGGGGTAGAGGAAATTGAAAACCTCTGGATCTCCAAAGATTTGTCAAGCTCAACTGAAAACTGATGCTCATAAATTTGTCGCTATGTGCTAACATCAAGGAAGCTGCTGTTAAGAGCAATAGAGAAGTGGTGAGGACACAAGCTGTTCCCAGGGTCATGAGCTGCCCACCGGGCATCCTTGGTTGGGCAGCAGTAGGTCATTCTGCTGAATCTTTTGATACTTTCAAGTGGCTTCTGATTTCCAAAGGTTTCCTCTTTGACTTTCTACAATTAAAATGAAGCCCTGAAAGAGGAACAAAACCAGCAAATAGGAATCACCATTTTATTAAGTAGTTAGACATGTAGTGAAGACCTGCCAAGTTGGAAGTGAAAGGAAGGAGTTGAAAAGTAGATGATGAAGGTGGGGAGGGAATCTCCTATCCAAGATCTTTCCTCAGAAAGACTAAGCACAGCAAACTGCTAGATAAAAGGGATGTATGCAACCTTGGATCTGACAAGAGTGGAAATCCCCTGGCTGGAAAAAAGAAGAAAGGGAGTATGAGGTAGGTGTAAGGAGATCCTAGGGCACTGGGCTCAAACCCTAGAGCAGAAGCAGCAGCCCAAAAAAGGAACTCCATCAATCTGTGGCCATGAAAATGTGTGTGTGAACTTTTCTGAAATTCCCAGGGAGAAGAAAAATTTGGGTTGACAAGTGATGAATGCAGAACTTTAAATGCTGGTGTCATCAGTCCTACCCAAAATAGTTTTTGATGAGTATGGACAAGTCACACAACCTCCATGTACCTCTGCTTCATCACTTGTGTCAGATGGGGGCAGAGATACTGTCTCTTAAAACATGGATGTGAAAAATAAGATTTCATAACTGTCAAAGTGATGTAAGGGAAGAGCATTATTACTTGTTGTTAGCATGTGTAAATCATTGTATAGAGTAAATACTGAACTTTGTGTCACCTGGTACATTTTCTAGATGCTCTTTGCTACAGCAGGGATGGTTGCACTCCATCTGCTTCTGACTAACTCCTATGGTGGAAACTACTTTCTCCTGGGAAATCTATCCCAGGACTCAAGTTATCTTTACAGTTCAATGTTCTCCTGTTACCTAATCTTGATCTTGCTGCTGTCATCTTGTCCTGGGTTCAGCAGTAGCAGTCATTTTTTCTCCTTTGTAGCTGGTGCAGTGCTGTGTTTTTGACTTTCAGCCTGGGAACAGCTATGATAACACCAATGTTTTGTTGTTGCTCAGTAACGTTTACTCTGACCAAGGACTTTTCTGGGTCTCATTGCTCTTCCAGGGAGGAGGGGAAGCCGGGAGGAAGCAGAGACAGGACACCTGATCCAAACTAGCCAAAGAGGTATTCCATACCACAGCACATCATACCCAGTATATAAACTGGGGGCAGTTACCCGGAAGGGTTAGATCACTGCTCAGGTCTGGCTGGGTATCAGTCGGCGGATGGTGAGCAGTTGTATTCTCTTCCCTTGTTATTTTCATTATCATTATTATTATTATTGGTGGTAACAGTAGTGTTTTTGTGTTATACCTTAGTTACTGGACTGCTCTTATCTCAACCTGTGGGAGTTAAATTCTTTTGATTCTCCCTCACATCCCTCCAGGTGTGGAGGGGATTGATTGTGGGGGGAAGAAGGGGGGGAGTGAGCAAGTGGCTGCATGGTTCTAGGTTGCTGACTGGACTTAAACTACACACATCTGAACCCATTCATTACTGCTCACCCTATCTGCTGTAGAGCACAGGTTTTTGTAGATACAAGAGGTGTCTGTGTTTTTGAGTGGGTGTTTTTTATTGTGAGAAGCACATCTTTGCCAAAGTTCAGTTATTTAAGCTAAAACTTTTCCATGCCAGGCATTTCCCTCAGGCTGTTTTCTACCTCTTGCTTTCCCCCTTCTCTTTGCTTTTTTGTTTTAAAATGCAGACAAAAGTTTCATCTGTTTCTGAGAATGAGCTTAGGGAAGGATACTGCTGCGTTATGGCAGATGGGACTATTTTTGGAAGTTGAGCGCTCTGATCTGAAATCTGGGAGCAGGGCTGTGACTTGAAGATCAGTCAGCCAGGTGTTTACCCCCCAAAATGACAGCTCCCCATGGCAGACATGGGTTAGTTGGCCTGACTCCAGTCTTGGAATAACAGTTGATATTGAAATGTTTCTTGTGAGAGGATCAGGAATTGTTCTCCTTGTCCTGAAAGGACTTTCTGTCAAAAAAAAAAAAAAAAAAATAGTCTCACCCTGAACAAACTTGTTTTGACACTGGACTGTTAGTAAAGCAAGGTGTGGGAGATCACTACACCTTTGTGCCTTTTTACTTTTCTACACAACAAATTGTTGAGTCTGTAGGTCAAATTCAAGCAAATTTGAGAGTGGGAGGGAAAGTGGGTTTCAGAAATTCCTTCAGAAGTTTTTAAATTAGGTTGTGTTGGTGAAAGGGGAGAATGGAGGTGCAAATCCTGAGGAAAATGGCCTACCTTTGTTTTAATGCTCCCCAGAGCAGCCTGAGTTTGTGTAGAACACTGTTATTTAACACCCCTGTGACAGGATCCTACTTTGTATTTGAGCTGTATTTTTCCTCCTTCAGCTTTCAAGGGTGGGTTGTTTTTTCCCCCCAAAACATCTGAGACTGTTGAAAATCTAGGATCTCTCAAACCAGATCTGCCTTTGATACACTA
This sequence comes from Pezoporus wallicus, assembly GCF_028554395.1. Taxonomy (NCBI): domain Eukaryota; kingdom Metazoa; phylum Chordata; class Aves; order Psittaciformes; family Psittacidae; genus Pezoporus; species Pezoporus wallicus. The sequence goes on along the minus strand of NW_026638971.1, from coordinate 18,927 downwards.
TTAATCATGGCTGGATTATGGGCTTGGAGTAGACACTGGAATTTTTCTGGTGAAACTGGAAGAGACCTTTGTTTCCCCTTGTTCTTGTGGGCCAGTCTTAAGCTTAATTGGACATCTACAAGTCCTGCTAATGGAGACCACAGAGGTGATTGAGGGGTGGAAAAGCAACCTCTGCTGCTCTTGGGCATTGCTACTTTAACTACTGCTATAGCATTGGCTCATAGATGTCTTGCTGGTCCCTGCTTTCCTGTTAGTAAGGCAGGGGGAGGAAAGCACAAAAAGGCAGCAAATTATAACCCTAAAGACTTGAGGGATGAAAATCCTATGGTAGAGCATGCTGAGAAATGTCTTGATGTAAGGCAAAGGGGCAGCTGGAAATCCACCCTTCAACTCAGAATATGCAATAAAATCTGCATGAGGAATGTGCACCTATGAATCAATCATAGAATCATCTGGGTTGGAAGGGGCCTTTAAAGGTCATCTAGTCCAGCCCCCCTTCAATGAGCACAGACATCTTCAACTAGATCAGGGAAGTCAAGGGAAAGTCATTCTGACCCAGAGCATGCCTGTTAGGATCAAGGTGGAGGACTGAGGACATCCTAATTCCTAGTCAGTATAAACAAATAGCTCTAGCAACAGAGAAGCACAAAAACAAAGCTACTATCAGCACCCTGCCTCTTTGAACTCCTGTCCAAATTCTCAAAGGGATAAGATCAATGTAAACAAAAACAATAACAGCACTATTAAAAGAAGGTGAAAAGGCAGCTCCATCAACAGCACACACCTGAGAAATGGGCTTTGCTTTGCTTTCTTGAAGCTGACATGAGGCTGGTGGAGTTTGGTAGATGCCCAAAGAAGCAGCCAGGAGTGTGTGAGTTTTTGTGTGTTTTTTTCTTTTTTTTCTTTTTTTTTTTTTTTTTTTATTTTACCTTTGCAAGCTCCATAATGAAAGCAGTGGTTGGGACCCCCTATGTCAGAGTGCTCTGAACCTGCCTGTGATGGAATGTGCTGATAACAAGGAATATTTCCTTGTGGACTTGGTTTGACACACAAATTTAAATATTACTAACTTTGAGTATCAGCCTCATCAAGAGGCTTCACCTCTCAGTCTTCCATCTGCAAATGGTGGCACCTCTTCGAGCCCTGAATGTCTAATTAGACAACAGGCTTCATGACTTTGTCTCTCAGTCTCTGTATTCACCTCAGTGGAGCCTTGAAATCTCTGAAAGAGCAATAAAACAGTCAACAATCCACTTACGATATGACATGGGAGCCTGATGTATTAGGTATATGGAAACAATTTTTGATCATAGAATCATAGACTGGTTTGTGTTGGAAGGGACCTTAAAGCTCATCTAGGTCCAAGCCTCCTGCCATGGGCAGGTACATCTTCCACCTCCACTTGGAGGTTGCTCCAAGCCCTGTCCAACCTGGCATTGAACACTGCCAGGGATGTAGCATAAATGTGGTTAGTGTGTAGCAAGATGACAGAACTCAGCTCTGTTCTGAAACATAACTTTAACCATGAAAATGAAATTAATTCTTTAAGAACAAGTTTCTTAATAATCTGAAGTTCAGGAGTGTTGCATCCTGACTAGAAGGAAATGTTGCAGGAGGGCCAGGAGACCTCCATGGATAGATAAGGAGCTGCTGAGGAAACTTAGAGAGGAAAAAAAAAAGCTTATAAAAGGTGGAAGCAAGGACAGGCGGCCTGTGAAGAATACAGGGATGTTGTCTGGGAAGCTAGGGAGCAGGTCAGGAAAGCTAAGGCCCAGTTAGAATTAAACTTGGCTAGGGAAGTTAAGGATAACAGGAAGGGATTCTATAGGTATGTAGCAAATAAAAGACAGACTAGGGACAAGGTGGGCCCTCTCGAGAAGCTATCAGGAGAACTGGCTACCCTGGATTTGGAGAAGGCTGAGGTTCTGAATGACTTCTTTGCCTCAGTCTTCACTGGCAAAGGCTCTGACTGCACCACCCAAGTCTTGGAAGGCAGATGCAGGGACTGTGAGAATGAAGACCTTGGGCCCACTGTAGGAGAGGATCTGGTTTGAGACCATCTTAAGAACCTCAACATGCACAAGCCCACGGGACCTGATGAAGGAGCTGGCAATTACAGGAGCTGGAATTACAGACCAGTCAGTCTCACCTCTGTGCCTGGCAAAATCTTGGAGCAGATTCTCCTGGTAGGCCTGCTAAGGCACATGAAAAACAAGGTGCTTGGTGACAGCCATCATGGCTCCACTAAGGGGAAATCCTGCCTCACCAATCTGGTGGCCTTCTATGATGGGGCTACGGAATTGATGGACAGGGGTAGAGCAGTTGACCTGGAATTGTGCAAAGTGTTTGACACTGTCCACATGACATCCTTGTCTCTAAACTGGAGAGACATCAATTTGATGGTTGGACCACCTGGTGAATAAATAATTGGCTGGATAGCCACACACAAAGAGTTGTGGTATATGGCTCAATGTCCAGCTGGAGACCAGTAACCAGTGGTGGCCCTCAGGGATCGGTGTTGGGGCCAGTCTTGTTTAACATCTTTGTCGCTGACATGGACAGTGGGATTGAGTGCGCCCTCAGCAAGTTTGATGATGACACCAAGCTGTGTGGTTCGGTTGATATGCTGGAGGGAAGGAATGCCACCCAGAGGGACCTCAACATGCTTGTAAGGTGGGCTGATGCCATCCTTATGAAGTTTAACCATGACAAGTGCAAGGTCCTACAGCTGGGTCAGGGCAATCCCAGGCACAGCTACAGGTTGGTCAGAGAAGAGATTCAGAGCAGCCCTGCAGAGAAGGACTTGAGGGTGTTGGTTGATGAGAAAATGAACATGAACTGGCAGTGTGCGCTTGCAACCCAGAAAGCCAACCATATCCTGGGCTGCATCAAAAGGAGTGTGACCAGCAGGTTGAAGGAGGTGATCCTGCCCCTCTACTCTGAGACCTCACTTGGAGTATTATGTACAGTTCTGGTGTCCTCAGCCTAAAAATGACATGGAACTGTTGGAACAAGTCCAGAGGAGGGCCACAAGGATGATCAGGGGACTGGAGAACCTCCCATATGAAGATGACAGGCTGAGAAAGTTGGGGCTGTTCAGCCTGGAGAAGGCTGCGTGGAGACCTCATAGCAGCTTTCCAGTATCAGAAGGAGGCGCCTATAAGGATGCTGGGGAGGGACTCTTCGCTAGGGACTGTAGCAATAGGACAAGGGGTAACAGGTTAAAACTTAAACAGGGGAAGTTTAGATTGGATATAAGGAGGAAGTTCTTTACTGTAAGGGTCATGAGGCACTAGAATGTGTTGCCCAGGGAAGTTTTGAATGCTCCACCCCTGGCAGCGTTCAAGGCCAGTTTGGATGAAGCCTTGGGTGGTATGGTTTAGTGTGAGGTGTGGCAGGGGGGTTGGAACTATATGATCTTAAGGTCCTTTCCAACCCTAACTATTCTATGATTCTACGAAAGGGGGACGGAGTGTAGCGACCCCCCGCTCCCCTCAGCCCCGCGGGGTGATTCACCACACCCACACGTCCGGGGGAGGGGATGGAGATTAGCACAGCTTCACTCCATGTCTCTTCTCAGAGGGCGGTGCTCGGTGGCGCATGCGCGGTACGGTGCTCTGAGTTGTGAGTGGTTTGGCTGTTGGGACGGAGTTTACTAGTGGGAGAGGAAGTTGGGGGGTGGTGGCAGGAGGAGGAGGCTGATGGGCGGGTTAACAAAGGTCGAAGCTAGTGTTGGAGCGAGTCAATAGGCAACTGACGGTAGGCTCTTCACTATGCCTCGGGTTGTCCCTGACCAGCGGAGCAAATTCGAGAATGAGGAGTTTTTCAGGAAGCTGAGCCGAGAGTGTGAGGTGAGGTGGTGACGAGCCCTTTTTTCTTCCTTTCTATTCTCGAAAGTTTCCGCGGAGGGGCCGGGGAAGCATTTCTTCTCGGTGGAGAGCCGAGCCCGGTGGCGTGGAGAGCTGCAGTCTGTGCACTCCGCTGCGCCCTTATCGCCGCGATTGGCCCTTCCTGATTGCGTGTTCTGTTCTTCGCAGGTTAAATACACTGGCTTCAGGGACCGGCCACACGAGGAGAGGCAGGTCCGCTTCCAGAACGCCTGTCGTGATGGTCGTTCTGAGATTGTAAGTGGCGCTGAGCTTCTTTCGCGTCCCTGGTAGCCGCGAGTAGGAAGCGGCTGTCCCGGGGTCCGGCAGCTCCTCTGGGGCGCTTCACTCCGTGGGTGGGTTTTTAAATTAGAAGTTACAGGAAGTCTTGGAGGGGGAAGCCTTTCGAAGTGTCTGAGCTGACGTGCAGGGTGTGGCGGGAGGGAGCGGTGGTCAGTGTCCGCGCTGAAAAGTTTTGCTTGAGGAAAAGAAAAATTCTGCCGCCTTTCAAAGGGCGAGGGAGAGGAGGTTTTCGTTAAAAGGCAGCATTTCTTCCCCTCTTCAGAATAGCGCTTTCCTCGCTGAAACATGTCGCTCTGCCTTCGCCAGCAGTGAAAATATCGTTGGGAGTTTGAAGGGAAGTGATGGGTAGGTGAGGAACATCTCGGGGCCACACGCGAATATGAACTGGCTGTGCTGCCTGCCCTGTGCACGTGTTAGTCATAACTTGCTTATTTCAATATTCGACTCAGTCTTCCAACCTCCCCCCCCCCCCCCATCTCAAACTAGCTTTCAGAAGCGTGTAAAATTGTTCAGGAGATGCTAGCTAAAAGGTCTTGACCGAGCTGTGTGATGTGCTTGCGAATTAAATCATGGAATCATTTGGGTTGGAAGGGACCTTAAACAAATCAAATACTTTTAAAATTAGGTTTTGGAACTCACCACTTCAGCCCTTGTTTTATCATTCATTAAGATTAGTTGCAGGATACTTGCCGCTTCTTAATTCGGAAGTGAGATGAAGTATGGCCCAGAGTAGTCAAGAATTGACTAGTTATTTCCTCGGTTGATTTCTGCTATATGTTGCTTCTGCAGGATCAGTATCTTATTATTGTTAAAGTCTTAACTCTTTGCTGTTAATAAAATTAAGTAATTTCTCATTTATAGAATATAATGAAAGGTAAAAGAGGTAAAAATTCCTTTTCCATAGAAAATAATCCCTACTTTCACCAAGTTTGGTTTATGATTATTTTTTTAATTTCACATGGTATAGGTACTGCTAATCAATGTACGATGGAACTATTCTTATGCATGCACATCCCAGCAAATATAACTGAATACTAGTTACTGCAGCTGATCTTGTTTATTTGCATTTGTGAGTAAAAGGATATGCATTTAAGTACATGCTTATCTTTTATTGAATGACTTGATTTTTAGCTGAATCTTATCCTGTGGTCTTAGAACCTGTGATATTTAGTGAAAAGGTCCCTGTAGCCTGTAGTCAGTCTGTTTAATTTTCATTTATTTATTTATTAAACATTCACCAGGGAAACAATGGATAGGCAAGGAAAACATAATTTGCTAACACTTCAAGTTCTTGAGCAGGTAAAAGTGCATGGTATACCCGAGTCTACTAAAAAATAAAATAAATGGACACGTAGGCTATAACCTAGCTTTCTAATGCAGCCTACAGTTATATAAAAGGGAAATCAGTGTAGTTTCACCTCTGTACTTGCTGCTTTCTTAGCCAGAGCTTCATCTCTTGGGAAGCAACCAGTGATGCTTGTCTTGTGTACTTAATTATGAAACAGTGTCTAAACTATTTGATCTGAAACATCTGGTTTTGGTTTGTGAACAGGGCACAAGTAGTTGGGTTTATTTAGGAATGTGTGTGTAATGACTGATGTTAAAAAAGAGCTAGCTATTTTACTTTTATTCAGTCTTGAATAAGTCCTTGATGTCTGGAAAAACATTTTTTATTTTCAAAGGGAGCCTTTGCAAATGACCTTACATATTTTCAAGCAGCAAAAAAATGCAGCGAATAGCTTAGGGATTTAATGTAGAACTGGCAGTAGGTTGTTGGTTACTTCTGTCAAATAACTTTTGATGGAATAAAGAAAATAATTACCAGTGTTACTGAAAAGTTTTACCGAAAGTTTTTGAGCTTACTGGTATTGCTTTGGTAACCTGAAAATAACTTTAGGTGTCCAGTTTATTTTGGGAGACTTCGAACTACCTTCTTTTGTGGAAGGTACTAGTATACAATTACACTTGCATGCAACGTAAAATGTATCTAAGTGGGTTAGATCACCCTTGTACTACCTGATGAGCTTTTTGTAAAATGTGAGGCATATGTGGGATAGTATTTCAGATTGAGCTTTATTTAAAAGACTCAGTAAAAAAAAAAAGCAAAAGCTAACAAAAAAACCATTCCCCCCCCCCCCCCCCAAAAAAAAAAGGAATCAAAACATGATTTTTCAGACTTTCAAGTTTAAGCCCAAAACTTGTGGTGTGATTTTTCTTAATTTTTTTTTTTAATTTGCTTGTTATTAGAGGAAAATTGTATGGTTACTAGCAAGACTTCTCAGGTTTGGTTTTGTGATAAACATGTAAATGTATTGGCTTTCGCAAATCGTAGGTGTTGCTGTGTGGATATAACTGTATGAGTTCCCAGTAACAGAAACAAAGCTTGCTAAGGACACAAGATTAGAGAATGAGTTGAAAATGGCTAGAACTCCTGAGCAAAATAGAGTCGCATAGCAAAATAATTTGTAAAGGTAAAAGGGGGCGGGGGATGACTTGTTATGAGGAAAGCTAGTGCCTGGAAAGTACTTTTAGCTTAACTTAGGTCGAAGGTAAAGAACAATGTTTGTGTTGTAAGTTTGTGGTGAGATAACAGGATTTGGTGGCCCCACTAAACATGAGTGAATTATTTCACACCATCCTTCTACTTATCAGTTAGAGACTTCTCTGAACTTCTGTTAGCTTTGGATACTCCTTGTCTGCCCGTCCTGTTTTACTTGCAATAAATTTTGCACAATGGTCACACTGCTCTAAAACTTAGCCAACTATCAGAAAAATTACAGATATGGCTGGTTTCAGCTAGCTTTGTGATTACTGGGGCATCCAGCTGTGCCAAAGGTGAAAAGTACACTGTGAGGAAGACTGCTTACTTCATCCTCAAGACTCCCACAGTCACTGGTGAGCAATGAGCAGACACCAAGAGGAGGAGACTTATGATAATAAGTTCTGGGAGCTAGATATAATTTTCCCCACCTATATGTGGGAATTATGAATATGTATATGCCTAATGCAATAGTGAAAGTATATAAACCTGTAACAAATGTTAATCAGTGCACCTCTAGCTATGGTCACGTGCCCAGTGCTGTTGCTTTTGCTTTATTGACGTCCCTCAATAAAACTGTTATCTTGATTAGAGGAGTGAGCTTGTATTTCACAGTTTTGATTTAAGAAGCACATTTAATTGGATGGTTTTATCTGCTCAAAGAGAGGGAACAGACTTCAAAAATCCAGAGAATAAATATCTACATAGCTTTTTAGATAGCCTGTGATTTAAAAATTGCCTGCGTAACTTGATGAGGATGTGGGAATTTGTGCTGCTTTTTTCTGATATTTTTCCCATTTTTTTTTTCATAGCACAAGTTTACAGGTGGAAGCAGGGAGGCATGGGCACTTCAGTCTTTTTTTTTTGTTTCCCAGAAGGCAAGTATAGTACCCTTGGAGCCTGAAGAAACCAGAGTGGTCCAAAGGGATAAGGATAGTCTGGAAGGGAGCTCAGTTGCAGAGTAAATTGCTCCCCTTGGTGGAGGGGCAAAAAGTCAAGACAAAGAACTTCTATTTTAAAAATGGGAGGTATTAATGTTGTGACAGCATTGCAGTATGTGACTAGATCTATCTTAATGTGTCGAGCTATTGTGTCATAGGTAGCAGTATAGTTACACCAAAAAATTACTGAATTCTGGGTTGCTTGAAAAGAATCTGCTTGTCAGGCGATTCTAACTATAAGAACAGTATTTGTATGGCTTTTAAGGAAAACTGTATTCAGGATTAATGACTACTTAAAGTGATACTGGTAATCAGTGCAGTTACTTGATTGCAACAAATTATGTTTAACCCTGGGATTTTGAGTAGAGTTATTCTGGGAGCATGCTTGAGTATTCACATGCTTACAGGACACTTGAGTGTGCCAGTGAAGGGCATAAATACTGTGAACCTGACTTCTTGCAGAAATATTTTTTAATTGAAATGTCTAGAATTTTACATATGCTGCATGGCTTGGAGTTAGGATTACAAATAAATACAGAGTTTATAAAGAGAACCAAATCTTACTTTTATTTGATACAATAGTAAATTATTTACTTGAAAGCAGCTTATGCTTCTGATATGGTTAAGTCATGATCCTTTAATAAATCCTTTAATGATTTTTTACAAAGGGCTGCAGCTGAGAATTCCTACAGTTGCCTATTGTCATTGACACAGCATCTGCTGATTTGGATTTCACTGGTTTCCTAATATGGCAAGAGGGCTTCATCCTTTTAAGTTTAATTGAGCTGTATATTACGTGACAAAATAGGAATACTTACATTCCAATTAAGTGTTTACCTAGGTACAAGGTAGGTTGTGAAAGCAAACAGTCCTTTGAAAAAGAATTGTCCCATGTAACAGGTCTCAGGAGTTAATTTTCCTTCAGCAATACTTCTAGAGATATTCAAGCTCTTTGAAAAGCATGGGCAATGTTTAATGTTGTAGGAACTGTAAGTAGGTGCAGGGTATCCAGACAGAACTGAAAGGACGGATTCTAATGTCAGCAAAACTGATTTGAAAGAAGTATTGATTCTATGTTTTGTTTTATGCCCAAAGCAGCCAATGGCAAATGTCAAAATGGAATTGGATGTTTAACTTTATATTTAAGAAAAATGATGAGTGCCTGTTTTTGACTTTAAGTATTCTCTATGCTGCCTGGCTTCAGACATGAACTCATGTAAAAATTAATGATTGCCTGCATAATTTATGTAATGTTTTGCTCCCTGATTCTGTTTGTATTGATTTTTCTAAAAGGCTTTTGTGGCCACGGGAACCAATCTGTCTCTCCAGTTTTTCCCTGCCAGTTGGCAGGGGGAGCAGAGACAGACACCGACTCGGGAATATGTCGACTTTGAAAGAGAAGGAGGCAAGGTAAGAAGGAAATTGGTGTGATGAAATATACTTTCACGTTCTGCTTATGATTTTATTAATATGGACCACATGTATCAAGATGTGAAATATTAATTTCAGCTCATACATGTAGGTAGTCCCATGAGTACAGATGGAAACTGGTCTGATAAAGCCTGGTATCACTTTGTTTTAGAGCGCGTTAATATTTCTGGAGGGAAACACGTGGGCAGTCCCGGTGGCTTTTTATTATTTTGAAGAATGGAACATTATCTCTGTTGTCATGCTGCGACAAAATTTTGGGGAACAACTTAAATTTGGTATCGAGTAGGTGCTTCAAAAATGGTTCAAAAATTAGACTTTTGTCAGTGTATTGTGGTAGACTAATGAAAATTTGTGCTTTGAATAGGTTACTTCCTTGGGTTTTAAGTTGCCAGTTGATACAGCAAGCATTCACCATGCTGCTTAATGGAGTGAAACTTTTTCTTTCTCAGTTTCCTTGTGAGAGATAACACAGAAGCAGCATTACTTTTGGAATTGTTTTCTGAATTATTATTTTTTTTCTTCCTGAGGTGCCTGTCCCATAGATTGATATTGAAAGCTATAATTCCCTCATGACAGTGATGGTTACTGTGAAGCTGTACTAGATTTAAAGCCAGAAGCCTTGCTTAGTCTCATCAGAATAAAGTTGCTGAAATAGCACCTGCTTCCCCCCCTTCTACAGGAAAAACATGTATTTAAAAAGTGGATGCTGTCTTTTATCTGTGCTGCTGTAGGTGCTTTGGGACTGATCCAAAGGTCACTGAATTCAGTAGGAGACTTTCTGAAGACCTCAGTATGTTTGGACCACCACTTAAGCCCCCACAGCCTTTCTGTTTCAGGCTAACTTCTGTATAATTTTTTCTACTTTAAAACATTTTTAGTAGACCACAAAATGCTTGCTTTTATCTCAAATTTTTACTCCTTCTTGTAACAAGTAACAGCTACTGCTACCAAACCTACTGGGCTGGAGGAAATAATTGAACCATATTTGGGTTTAATGGCATATTGGGTCTTTTAAATGCTGCTAGGTGGAAAATAAATATTTCCTATAGTGGGTAAAGTTGATTGGAAAAAAAAAAAAATCCTGAGTGCAGTTCTGGCATTTGGGATTCAAGTTAATGAGCTCTTTTGGAAGAAAGTTTTCCATTTAGTCCTGTGAGGCTTGCAGAAGTTTGACAAACTGGGGAGGAGGAGTGAATTTGGCTATGCTGAGTATTGACTGCTTTGCTAAGGAAACTGAATTGAATTTGGCTCTGACTGAGAAAATATTGATTCTGGCTCACAATTGAATGAGGAATTTTTCTTGTAATGTGTAAGAAGACTGAAGTCTCTCTCCTTGCCAGTTCAAAACTAAATTTATTTACTCCAATGATTTTTTTTTTAACTTTTTTTTTCTCTGAATGAATTCTTAAAGTACTGAACTAATTAATCCATTTTCTTGTGTTGTCTTAATTATGTAATCATGGTAGATATGCTGTGTATTAAAATAGAGCATGAGCCTCACTAATGAATGCCATTCCTTGTTTTATGTGTTTACAGTAAATTCTAGACTGTTTTGTTAAAATGTTTAGAAGAATTCATCTGGATGAGGCTGGAGGTGGACAAACTAATAAATGGGAGTAGCATTATGCTCCAGTATGAACAAATTGCAAATTCACGGTTGTAATTAAACTTTACTAGTGTCAATCACATGTGAATGGGGGCTTGCTCTGCACAGAATTAAACTTCTCTGGGAGTAAGCCACTCCTAGAGCTTCAGAAGAGGAGCAAGTAAGATGAGAGCATGTTCCTTGTATCAACAGAAAGTGTTTCATGTAAGTTGTCCTGAGACTGTCCTCTGTAGATTTTTGGTTGTTTGGCTTTAAGAATTTCCTAGGCTCCAGCAGTCTCAACATCATGTGATTTTTGTAGATCTGTGAAACATTGTTTTGAGAGCTTTGATTCTCGATGCAATGCATGATGTGCTTGTTCATCACCAGATTTAAGGCAGCAATGCATGTTTTTAATTATATGAGTAAAAAAAGTCTTGGGGGAGCTGTCAGTCTATTATTATTTTTAGGCATTAGTGTGAGATCTAGAATGTAGGTAAACTTCCCAACACGAGAATATTTTTGTTCTGGAATTCTGCTTTGGGGTTTGGATGAACAAATGATGGCCCAGAATATTATATCCAGAGTTGAAGTATGTCGCTATTGTGACTAAGCAGTTTTGTACAGAGATTGATAAAGCCACCAATCTGCTAGAATTGCTTCTTAAGTGATTGAATAACACCCTTGTAAATCCATGTGAAAGTTGGCATTCTGTGAATACTTCTTTACAGGCTTGAGGTTTCTCTTTCTGGTATTTCCTAACTGAGGGGGGTTTTGTATGCTTAATTTGCCTTTTAATTTGATGCAACTGATGTTCACGGTGGGTAGGTAGGCCTCTAGTGGGTACACTGTCTTAATTCAAGAATTGGATAGCTAAGTGCTCACTTAATGTTTCAACTTGCTTTAAACTCAAGCTTAACATGTTTTTTTCCAAGATAGTTTTAATGTTCTGTGCTGTCTTTGACCTGTGGCAAATCTAATTGTGTGTTTGCGCACTTTCTCAGGTATGTCATAGCAAAAGTAGAACTAAAGATGGGTCCCTATATTTGTAGAAATGATAGAACAATGTACTTCATTGTGATTGTGGGGGGTGTGGAGGGTACATCAAATTCAGTGTATGTACTGTTTTTGGATATCCAAACCATGCCAAGGCTTCCTAGTTTGTGGAGTTTTTTTTTTTTTGTTTGTTTGTTTGCTTGGGTGTTTTGTGTGTGTTTGTGTTGTATTTTGTTGTTTTTTTGTTGTTTTTTTGTTTGTTTGTTTGTTTTTTTCTTGCTGTTGTTTTAAGATACTGTTAAGAAATCCAGAGGCAGGCAGTAGTAGTCTAATGAAAAAATCACATAACTGAACTCTGGAATGAAATCAAGAGCTTTATTTTCACCTTGGTTCTCTGGTATTGTTAATTACTTAGACTGGTTTTTATTGTGCTTAATGAAGTCCTTGACTTCAGTTTATATTGATACCATATAAACAAACTTCAGGCAGAACTGTGTGTTTGGCCTTCAGTGCTTCTCAGAATCTGATTTTATTGAAAGTCCCCTTCTTTTGGTAAGAACTGTGATCAAATATCTTTACATGATTCATTTTGTGTACTTTTTACAGTAAGATAGTGTCCTGGGTTCAGCAGTAGCAGTCATTTTTCTCCTTGGTAGCTGGTGCAGTGCAGTGTTTTGACTTTCGGCTCGGGAACAGAGCTGATAGCAATGTTTTGGTTTGGCCAGGGACTTTGTGAGCCTCATGCTCTGCCAGGGAGGAGGGGAAGCCAGGAGGAAGCAGAGACAGGACACCTGACCCAAACGGACCAAAGAGGTATTCCATACCACAGCACGTCATGCCCAGGATGTTAACTGGGAGTTATCCGGAAGGGCTGGGAGACTGCAGGGTTGGAGGAGGTATCTGTCAGAGCTTGGTCGGGCTGGGGGGAACGAGTTATCGGTTGGCTGGTGGTGAGATGTCGTATTCTCTTCCCTTGTTATTTCCTTTATCATTATTATTATTGGTGGTAGCAGTAGTGATTTGTGTTATACCTTAGTTACTAAACTGGTCTTATCTCAACCCGTGGGAGTTGCATTCTTTTCGATTCTCCTCTCTGTCCCTCTGGGAGTAGGGGGAGGGAAAGAAGAGGGGGAGTGAGTGAACAAGTTACCTGGCTGGGTTTAAACCACGGCAGATAGCATGTTCCCAGTTTTTGATTGTTGCTCAGTATGTTCATACAGCTCATTTTTCTTACTAGAAAGTATATTGGGTCTCAGATTTTATTTTTTTTTTCTTTTACCGTTTAAATACCAGTCACTAGGCTGATGAAATGTGTGAGGATTGTTTTATTTCCCCTCCCCTTTATAACACTATTTTCCACCTTGCTTTTAATGCAGCTTAACTTCCTGTCTGCTGCTTGGTGCAGCTGCTCATACATACAAGCTCTTCAATACAAGCTCATTTTGGTATAATATGCTGTAATTTCCACAACTCTGGAGGGAAGCACATCAGAGATGATCACAGTTTATTTGTAGTGCCTGGTATGCTGTGTCTGATATAGGCAGGATTTATACTCACTAGACCATTAACTTTGTTCTAGCCATAACCAAAGATTACCACACTTCAGCTTTCTTCCTGAAGATGCTGAGTTTCTACTCATTCAGTTTTTTTTTTTTTTGTAACTAGGAAATTATATTTGGCTATAAGTTGATGTGAAGTGATTGGATGAATTAAACTGAAAATATCTGTGCTGCAGATGTTACAGCAGTTACAGAATGTAATGGGGGGGGGGGGGGGGAGGAATATGATATATTTGACCAAAAATTATATTTAAATGGAAGCCAACAGCACCAATTTTACCATTTGTGTCCTCTTCTATCACTAGAGGTTTGATAGGGTTTGTCCCTAAACCAACTTCTTTTCTGACTTCAATAAGATTTCATAGATTATTGGGTTGGTGTTTTGGCTGTTCCATTTTCTGTGCAAATTCTGTTTCCAGTCAAACATAAGATCACAGTGTACCCAGTGGAATTTGTTTGGGAAATGGGGATCAATTTATGAGAAATACTTAAGTATCAGTGCTAAACTGTATCAAATCAGAAGTTTTTTCTTTAATTTTCTTGGTACCCACCAATGTTAGATGAAACTTTAAGTCATATAAAGTTGGAGTAGCAACTTCCTTTTTTTTTTTATGTATGATTAATTTAAAAAAAATGGGTAAGGGTGTCTGGGGAAACTGATTTACAGCTTCAGCTCTTGTTTTGCCCTTGCTGTAGTGTGAAAGAGCCAGATTGCTTAAGTTCCTGTGTTTTCAGTCCCACCAATATTTTATGTTTTTGCGTTGTCACTGTCTGAAATGTTCTCACAGTTAGCAGTTACTTGTATGTGTTCCCTGCCATCCACTGAGTCTCTGGACCAATAGGATTTGAGTTCAACTGTTTTCCAGGTCAGGGGGAAAGGATGTCTCATGTTAGGGATTTAGGGAAAAAGAAAAAAGTATGTTAAAGCCATACTGTGGTATGCCACAACATAGGGCAAATGATAGCCATGAGATTCATGTGGTCTTGGCAGTTATGAAGTCTTAATTTTATTTGTAGAAATTTAATGCTCCTTCAAATTATTATGAAGGTCTCTCTTTAAAGCACTTCAGGAGTTTGTGCTACAACCCTGAAGAGGTGGGCATTGCCTAATGTAAAAGTTCATGGAGCTGTTTGTATGTGGTGGAGGCATATGGGATGTAACTTAAAAAAACAAACTAGCAAATGTCACCCTTTAAGGTGTGTCCTGGCATTGTTTGTGGATTGTCTCTTAACATGGACATGGTAGGGTATCTGGTAAGGACACTTTGTTTCCCCAGGAGCTGTCCTGCTCATAAACACTCTCCCTTATGGAACAATCCTGTTACTTCCAGATCTGAAGTTGAGCTGAGGTTTGTTGTGTAGCTCTGCACAGTCCTTGACTGATTTTTAGCTAGTCCCTTAATGCACTGGTGGGTCAAGACAATATTTTGGGATCAGATTTTTATCATGTTCACCCCCTCTTCTCTCCATTTGAGCTAGCAGAATGTTGCAGAATTTCTCCTTTGGCATAATTTCAGCTTGCTTTGGGAATGTGGAGCAGGGAAGATCTGACCAATGACTGTCCTTGGAGCTTGGTGAACAACTGTTCATCCTCCTATTCAGGTCTAATTAATGATCCCGCAACCCCAAAACATTGTGGTAGGTGAGAGATTTTGTGAAAAGCAGCTGTTGGTCAGTGAAGGCACATCAGCTGCTGAATTGTGTGCTTTGGCCTTTGAGGTGCTTTTGCTTGCTTTGAACCAAGTAGTAGTGTTACCATATCCCTGTCATTCATTTTTGTCTTTCCCAGTTTTTTGTGTGTTTTTTTTGTTTGTTTGGTTGTTTTCTGTTTGGTTGTGTTTTTTTTTTTTTGTGAGCTTTAAACAGGAAAGTTGGTGTGCAGTTATCCTGGCAGCAGATTGAATGGGTTTACTGCTGCCCCTCTGCTCTTGTGAGATTTCACTTGGAGTACTGTGTACAGTTCTGGTGTCTTCAACATAAGAAGGACATGGAGATGTTGGAGCAAGTCCAGAGGAGGGCCATGAGGACGATAGGAGGGCTGGAGCACCTCCTATATAAAGACAGGCTGAGAAAGTTGGAGCTGTTCAGCCTGGAGCTGTGTGGAGACCTCATAGCAGCCATCCAGGATCTGAAGGGGGGCTATAAGGATGCTGGAGAGGTTTCCTTTATTAAGGACTGTAGTGATAGGACAAGGGGTAATGGGTTCAAACTTAAACAGGGGAAGTTCAGGTTAGACATAAGTAAGAAGCTCTTTACTGTGAGGGTGGTGAGGCACTGGAATGGGTTGCCCAGGGAAGTTGTGAATGCTCCATCTCTGTCAGTGTTCAAGGTCAGGTTGGACAGAGTCTTGGGTGACATGATCTAGTGTGAAGTGCCCCTGTCCATGGCAGGGGTGTTGGAACTAGATGATCTTAAGGTCCTTTCCAGCCCTTACTGTTCTGATTCTATTCAGCTTGTACCCAGCCTGGCTAAACAGCTTAATTTTTTTTCTTGGAGTTTTGTGATGGGAGTCCTGGAAAGGCATGGTTAATGTGAATACACTCTCCTGGGTGGTCACCTTGATCCGTTTTCATCCAGGATTGTCTATATGGTTTGGGCAAGATATTACTTTTCTATAAATGCTTGTAATTCTTGATTTTTATTGTTTGTGCTTAAGAGTTGTTTTATTTAACAGAGGCTGGTCAGTTTCTTGTTTTTCAGATACTTCATTTCTTTATGTTCCTGTTTTAGAGGAGAGAAACTGTTTTACCTCAACACTGAGGTGTTAGTTATTATGATCTGCTGTTGCACAGAAGAGAGCTATTTAACTGAAACTCCCTCTGAAGCAGGGTAGTCACAGTGTATCTTTTCCACTCCATCAAAACTGGAACATGCATCTGGTTTATAAACTCTTTAGAGTTAGGAACTTGGATTTTGGAAAGAGAAATCTTCAGAGCTCATAAGTTCTTAGGTGTGTGTTGTCCTGTGCTGGCAAGCAGCCATTGGCTGAGATTTGGGTAGTTGTTACTGAAATGTGGTTTATCATAGGTTGCCTTCTGTCATCAGAGTATGAGTCACACCAGGCATCTTGTGATAAATGTCCAGTTTTTTCCCCTGTAATCCTCTCACTCCTCCTATTCTCCACATACTTTTGTTGCTGCATGCAGCCTTGTTCATGCATTACAGTGTGTGCAGTGACAATGCTATTATGAAACAGTGTATTTTGAAGCATGGCTATGCTGTTTGTGGTGCCTGTCAACCCTTTCTGAAGAACTTAATGTCTGCCATCACTAAACCTGCTTTTGATTAGTTTTAATTACATGTTGTACAGCAGTTATTCAGTCATATTTTAATATATTACCTTGAACTTTTTAAAATGCATTCATTGGAGATGCATAGGCAAGACTTCAAACTTGCTCATACCGACACCCAGAAGATGAATAAAGCCAGAGTTAGTGAGTGAAATATTGCATTTGGGAGCCTTCTTTATTTAAAGACAGTGCTGTGTGGATGAAAGCAGAACTTGATATCTCTGCAGCATAGATACTGGAAGTTATCTTGACATTTGGATTGTTGAATCCTCTTGTTTGATTATTGATCTCCACTTAATAAGCAAAGTTGTTAATGTTATGCTTCTCTGCTGTTTTTATAAATGAATGAGAAAAGAGCATCACTGTTGAGGATGCCTGTTTCTTCATATAAATCACTTAATGCTTTATTTAAAAAAAAAAGATTCTGAAACATTTGCTACAAGAAACTAACTTTTCTGGAAGTTACTGAAATGCTTCTTCAAGTTTTATTGTCCAAAACAAGTAACAAAATGAGCTAATGTGCTTGCATAATTGCATATTTGATGTTTAACAAGTTAGCCTGGTGAAATATGTACTGTGACAATAATATGGGGGGAGGGGATAACTCTTGCACATGACTGCTAATCTAAGAAGATGAGTGCTAATGAAAGGATAATTTTTTGGGCAATAGCTGATGCTGCAGATGTTCTGTCAAAGCAGAAAGCCTGTATAATTTGTTACAGTAATATCTAGACTTGTATATGAGATCCACATTGTAGCTGCTTGAGGAGACTGTGCAGAACTTCTTCCTTTATGTATGTAATATACTTTGCCTAGAGAGTTGCAGGGAGCAGCTGTGTTGTGGGACTTCTGAGTATGCAACTTATTTATGCTGAGATAAACAGATAAAACACTGAACATAAAATCAGTGGAAGGTGACATAAGTTCTTAAACCTGGCATAATTTCTTACAGTGTCGTGGTTTAAACCCAGCCAGACAGCTCGTTCACTCACTTCCCCCCTTTTTTCCCTCCCCCTACTCCCGGAGGGATGGAGAGGAGAATCGAAAAGAATGCAACTCCCACAGGTTGAGATAAGAACAGTTTAGTAACTAAGGTATAACACAAATCACTACTGCTACCACCAATAATAATAATGATAAAGGAAATAACAAGGGAAGAGAATACAACACCTCAGCACCAGCTGACTGATAACTTGCCCCCCCAGCCCGACCAAGCTCTGACCGATACCTCCTCCAACCCCGCAGTCTACTAGCCCTTCCGGATAACTGTTACATCCTGGGCATGATGTGCTGTGGTATGGAATACCTCTTTGGTCAGTTTGGGTCAGGTGTCCTGTCTCTGCTTCCTCCCAGCTTCCCCTCCTCCCTGGCAGAACATAAGGCTCACAAAGTCCTTGGCCAGACCAATACATCAGTGTTATCAGCTCTGTTCCCAGGCTGAAAGTCAAAACACAGCACTACACCAGCTACCAAGAAGGAGAAAAATGACTGCTACTGCTGAACCCAGGACATACAGTAAGGGTCATTAAACATTAAATTTTCAACTAAAATATGGTGACTGAGGACAAAGTGCTGTCTGTCACGTTTCAAATACTTACAGGCCCAAAATCTAGGGAAGAAAGCAGCTCTGGAACACTTGATGGGGCCTTTTATGTCCTGATGAAATATCCCCTGATGGGAGTTGAGGAGTAGTCAGCATTGTTTGACAGAACAGGTTAGACGTGATGAGAATTGTTTGGCTTCTTTTTGGCCAATTTTTATTTTATTTTTTTTTTTAAGGGAGGGGGATTCTTCAGCAGAGGCAATATTGGACTTTTTATTTTTGGAAAACTAATATAAGCCTAAAGAATGCTTAAGAATAGGAAAACTAAGCCAAGAAGACATGTAGAGAAAGTAAAACTTTAGTGTGTGTTTTTTTCATGCTACTAAAAAGCATTTTTGGGTTTCTTTAATAAACTTGCATGCTTCTCTCTCTTCTAATATATTGAGGGCAAGCATTTTCACTTGAGTAGAGGGCAGTGGGCAATCATCTTATGTCCAGATGCCAGCTAGGGGAACTGAAGTACAGTACCCTGCAATGTACTTGTACAACCTGCTAGAATGGTGAGTTTACGGTGCAGAAACAATCAGGAGTTTAGTTATAGCAAACTAGAAAGCTGTTGTTTCTTATCACTTCAGATGGTATGAGACTGTTAATGAAATATACATAATGGTGCTTTACAGACAAAGCATTCAGAGAAGCAGTTTGAAGTGTTTTATGTGTTTTTGGTGTTTGTTTGTTTGTTTGGTTTTTTTTTTTGTGTGTGTGTGTGGTCTCTGTGTTCCTTCCCCACGAATTTTGCTGTTTGGAGAACTTGGTGTTAAGCATGTATCTGAAAGTGTGTCCTGGGTTCAGCAGTAGCAGTCATGTTGGTTTT